>NC_072460.1:7982752-8022130 GCF_027596085.1 Anoplopoma fimbria | reverse complement strand
TCAGGCTTAAGATTACTCCATTGTAAGGTGTAACACCAATAGAGACCATTTAGATAATTGGCATTAGGGTAATATGAAATGTATTTGAATGTTTGTGTGATGAAGGTAATTGTGTTAGGGGAGGGGCAGAGTTACCTATACAGTGGTGAGGTTGAGGTCCTCGTCAGGGGCATGCTATATAAGGCTGCCAGTAATCACCCAGCAGTGTTGCTGCCAGGACCACATGCTGCCCCGACGCCATTGTTTGAGGAGATGTTTCATGTTTCTTTGTTAATTGTTGGTGGAAGAAACACCTGGCTGGTCTGCACATAACCTCTGTGTCAAGCCTCCTACTTTTAAACTCCGGCCGCTACGTGGCCATCCTAACACCTAGCTATTACAGATTTAACAATTATCTTCATACAGTC
Organism: Anoplopoma fimbria; assembly: GCF_027596085.1. Lineage (NCBI taxonomy): Eukaryota > Metazoa > Chordata > Actinopteri > Perciformes > Anoplopomatidae > Anoplopoma > Anoplopoma fimbria. The sequence continues at coordinate 8,021,723 of NC_072460.1, read as the reverse complement.
ATAAACTAATGGGATGATAAATATGAGTGGCTAGTGACAACCATTTTGCTTTATAGTGTTTAGAAAATATTTATTTATTTAGAAAATGTTAGTAAAACAACAAAACAAGAACAAATAAAATCAACAGATTGTATGACAAACTGTCAATCAACAACTTCTCATTCACAATTCTCATCAGTAGTCTATCTGACATTCACACACATTCATTCATACACTGCTGGCGAAGCCCAAAGACACATCGATATGGACTAGCAGAGCCAGGCATCGAACAGCAGATCCTGATAAAAGAACCACACTTCTCTAACACTGAGCGACAGTCGCCCCTATCCACTGTCACCCCAGATGTCCTCTGTCCTTGGACATTTGTAGTGGTGAGGGATTTTCTCACAAGACAGCTAGAGTGTGTGAAAAAGTATTTGCCCCATTCCTGGTTTCTTATTTTTCATGAATGACCTGTGATTAACCACATTTTTTGGAAAGCGGAGTTCAATTTCACTAGCCACACCCAGGCCTGATTACTGCCAGACCTGTTGAATCAAGAAATCACTTAAATAGAACCTGTCTGACAAAGTGAAGTAGGCTAAAAGATCTCAAAAAGCAACACATCATGCTCTAAAGAAATTCAAGAACAGATGAGAAACAAAGTAATTGACATGTATCAGTCTGGAAAGGGTTACAAAGCCATTTCTAAGGCTTTGGGACTCCAGCGAACCACGGTGAGAGCCATTATCCACAAATGGAGAAGACAGATAGTGGTGAACCTTCCCAGGAGTGGCCGGCCTACCAAAATTAGTCCAAGAGCACATCGACGTCTCATCCAGTAGGTCATAAAAGACCCCAGAACAACATCTAAAGAACTGCAGGCCTCAGTGGCCTCAGTTAAGGTCAGTGTTCATGATTCAACAATAAGAAAGAGACTGGGCACAAATGGCATCCAGGGGAGGGTTCCAATGATCAGGGTGTATGATATATAAAGTAAAGAAACTGGAAGAGGTTTCTGTTTACTGCAGCTGATCCTCCATATAAAACGTATACGTAAAACATATGGTGATACTCGATGTAATGATGGTCTGCTTGCTAAAAATAAATTCTAAATCTGACACCAGTCTGACTGACAGTAAATAGAATTATCCTTCATTTCTGATGATCGTCTTGAAAGGCAAATTACAGCCTGTGAGGCTGAATTAAAAAAGTTCTGCAAAGACGAGTGGGACAAAATTCCTCCACAGTGATGTGAAAGACTCATTGCCAGTTATCGCAAACGCTTGATTGCAGTTGTTGCCGCCAAGGGTGGCACAACCAGTTATTAGGTTTAGGGGGCAATTACTTTTTCACATAGGGCCAGGTAGGTTTGGATAGCTTTTTTCCCTTAATGAATGAAATCATCATTTAAAAACTGCGTTTTGGATTTACTCGAGTTATCTGTATACATGCAATATATGTCATATGTACAGAAACACTTTAGAAAGCCACCATAAAAAGCAAGTCCATTCATTTACTGATGACTGTTGGGCTGGATGGCCTCCCTTCCAATGGAATGTCAGGAACTGTGATGCCGCTGTATCATCAAAACCTGGCTGGATTCTGGAGATCCAGATGGAGCCATTCTGTCAGATGGTCGAGGATTCTGGCGGGAAAAAAAGAGGCTGTGTTTTATTGTGAATGATGTACAGCCGACTAGATTGAATTTCACTGGAGAGATTTCACATGACAAATAGAAATAAATGATTGAAACATGTTGAATTAAATGGTGCAGCCTGTTTGAGACATCTACATGTTGTAAACAACATTAACATATGGGGCCGACATACTTCTTTTTTTTTTTTTTGATGATGATAGTCCACCTGAAATACAAAGAAAAGAAACGTATCAGCTAAAAACCATTAGCGACCTCCAATTGAAGCCGATGAAGAGAAACAAATGAGAGGAAATTATGTAAAATATAAACCAGTCAAATGAGGGATGCAGAACAAGCACAAACCTTTGATCCCAAACCCAGCCCCTGTTAATGTGAATAGTATTAATGCAGCTATAAGAAAGTAATGGTGTCTTGAAGCAGCTTCACAGACGACATCACTGGTTGTGTTTCCTTCTTTGATCTTCATTTGGGTTTGTGAGCAACTGTCAGAAAAGAGAAATACATTTTTGAAGCCAACTACTCATCACAAAAAAAAAACAACAGATATGCATGAATAAATATAGTGGTCATTTTGTGCCACAGGGCAGAACAAACCCTCCTTTAACAGACAAATACTTACAGAGTCCAAACTGTACAATTCACACCATCAAGTAAAAAATAGCCGGCCGGACAGCTTTCACACACTGTGTCCGTTCTGCTGGTTCCTTAGAGAAACAGACAAAGGTTAGATTAATTACACAGGAACCCAACATCCAGTGAACATCCATCAGTTATCAGACTGTGTGTTATCATTGAGGGATTTCTCATGCACACTAGTATCCCAGCTATGATCAGGGTGTATGATGTATAAAGTAAAGAAACTGGAAGAGGTTTCTGTTTACTGCAGCTGATCCTCCATATCGTAGTAGAACATATGGTGATACTCAATGTAATGATGGTCTGCATGCTAAAAGCACCGTGTTTACATGGAGCTGAATAACCAGCTACACCATGTGTTGTGTTACTGTTAGGACAGAAGTGTGCATGTAAACGTACTCAATGTCAGACTGGAGATTTTCTTACCAGGTGCTTTTATCCTGTGACCGGGTCCACACTGCGTATGTTTTTCTGCAGAACTACATCCTGACTCATCCGTGAAGGCCTTGCAGAAATATCCATTTACAACATCACAGACTGTGTCTGTTGCTGCTGTGCAGCCCTGTTTGGCAAAGAGACCGTTACCTAAAAGCCAACAGAATGATAGACATGATATTATTATTAAACAAACATTTATAAATGGTACTAGAGCCAGTGTTTGGTCTGTCTGGGCTACTGTAGAGACATGGCGGTGCAGCATAGCTGACTCCATAAGCTAACAAAAACATGATCCTCATTTAAAACACATCGGAGCTGGCCAATCAGAGCTCCTTTAGCTGCTCTGTGGGTTGAAATTACTTTTTAGGGAGCTCACTCACTTACACATGTTAAAATGAAAAGAACTTTCTTAAAGGAAATCAATCACAAAATTGAAACTGAGTGTTAGCGCAGTGAATTAAAAATGCGAGATGAAATATGAAAGACATTTAAGTAATTGCAATAACAAAAGGTTACATTTAAAAGCATGTCATTTTGCAGTTACATTATGCAGGTTTTTGACTAGAGTGAAAGACAGGAGCGTAAAGCAGTTCTTTATGGTCATACCTTGGTCACAGGAGGTGCAGGGGTTACATTTATTCTGGCCATTGGGTCTGTTCATAAATGTCCCATTCACACAGGGGATACACTGTGTGCCTTCCTGAAGAGTGCAGTTTATCTGAACAACTAAACCTGTTTAAGACAAAAACACACAGTCAACACTCATTTAGCATCAAGGCATGATGGGAAATAACCTTAACAACTAAAGAAGTTAAGATGCTGTACCCGTTAGAGCCAGTAACAATCCTGTTTTAGGTCTTTATTGGGCCTGTCTGTGAAAATAGGAGCTGAACATTCACTAAAGTTCATCTTCTATAAGCTCAGTTTAACTACTGATTTTACATGCTCTCTCTGACTGCAGCTGGTTATTTACTTTCACATCCAGACCAGAATTTACAAACAGTAACTATAACACTATCCTATAACAGTGGGTTTATTGAGATCAACTTCAGGGTGTTTTTTTACACAGAAAGAAACCATATCATAACACATTAATGTAGTAAGAAGGGAGTCAGAAGGATAATTTGTTCTTTACACTGATGGATTCCATTTTGAGTCCACCACAGCTTGAACAAAAGTTTGCTTTTTATTTAACTTGCATGTACCTTGTTAACTTTTAAACATTTCATTTGGATCAATTGTCAAAACACCTAGTACATTAGAATAACTTTAACTTGCAAATATCTGTTGCTTTTCTTTTTTTTTTATTAACATATTTTGATCAGACTTTATAGTAAAGAAATGAATAATGTATCAGGCTTTAGTCACTAATATACTGAGAACTGCAATCAGTGTAAAGACTCTTGCTCTCTTCCACTGTGTGTGTGTGTGTGTGTGTGTGTGTGATTGTGTGTGTGTGTGTGTGTGTGTGTGTGTGTGTGTGTGTGTGTGTGTGTGTGTGTGTGTGTGTGTGTGTTGGTATTACAGAGCCTGGTGTTTGCCTCTGCTGATGACTCTCTGTATGAAGGCTCTGAGAACAAAAACCTGTGTAATGCCGATGCCAGATACTGGCTCTCCTCACACAACGTCTCTCTGATGACTGTGAACCTTGTTGTCTGCAACATTTTCAACCTCTTCAGTGTCATATCTGGCATTGCGGTTTATATCTCTTTTTTGTTGAACTTGATATGGCCTGGCTGCTCTCCCTTGTGACATTGTGTCCAGTTTGTGATTTTTGATGAAAATAAATAAATAAACAATAACAACTCATGCCACTGGAGTGTGTATTTTGGGGAAAAACTAGTTTCAACATATTTTACCTAGACAGTGATTCACTGGAGTGTCCAGCCTGCAAGTTGCACTACAATAAATAAATGACATGCCATCTTTAAAGACAGCTAGAACTGTGTGTTCTTCTGGTAACATGGTTTGTGTTACGTCTTTGATTCCTGTCAACCGTGAGATAAGGTAACACCCGGTCAGTTACTGTTGTTAAATGGGTAACGTTCCTTCTAGTTTATTGAGAACAAAGTACAAACGAACAAGGCATACGTACATGTCTGATGCATATAACAAATTAATTATAACTATAAAATAAAAAACATTAAAAAGGGCTGTCTCTGTTAGTTAGTAAGTAAAAATGTCTTGTCTTTAACGAGTGGGATTAGTCTTAAAGTAAAGACATTAAATGTTAGCGAACGTATAAAGAAACTTACCAGTGACAACATAATATCGAGAATATATTGCCTATATTTTGCACAAAAAAATAAATTGATTGTATTCATTGTCAAATCAGTTTACCCTGGACTGTAGCCAGCTTCCTTTTTTTTTATTTTGGTGAGTTTTTCCAATTTGTAAAGCCCTCTGAGGCAAATTTGTGATTTAGGGCTATACAAAATAAATGTAACTGAGCTTGGTATTGATAACAGACCACAGAGAGAATATCAGGACATTCTTATATCCTTCATGACTTTCAGAGTTCGTCCCATGTCACCAACTAATATCACTTAATAATGATAGCAGAACAATCCGTAAGCTACCTCTTCCTATATCGGGACATTCTGATGTAAGCCCAAAATTAAAGCCCTATGCAATCCCATTCATGAGCCTATTTACCTGTAATACGAGATTAGATTTAAAAGGAAATAATATCAGATTAGACTAATGTCACTTCAGATTAATAGCAGACCACTCAGAAAGAAAGTGGGACATTCAGATGTAGAATTTCAGAATTAAAGCTCTTTAAAATCTCATTCATGAGCAAACTTCATGAGCAAACATTCATGAGTTTGCTCATTCATGAGCAAACTCATTCATGAGCAAAAATAAATAGTTACAAACTAATTTCACTTCAGATTAATTACAATGTCAGAGTGTAGCTCAGAGAATATCTGGACATTCTGATGTAGAATTTAAAATGTAAAGCCCTGTAAAGAAGATATCTTCCCTCTAAAACCAGGTTAGAATTAAAAGGAGTTGGCTTATTGTCCCAACTATTACCAAAACCAGTTCATTAAGAGGAAGTTCTTCAATTTCATAAAAACATTTCTTGGAATACAATTTTCATGCAGTATTATTCTATAAATGTAATATGTTTTAAGTATTAATTTCGTTTCATTTATTAATGTATTGATCCATTTGTGTTTTAGGTATTTGTGTATTATTGACGGACTTATTTAATGAAAGTGACTTTTGCTTTCGCTTTCGCCATGTTGCTTTTCTTCACAGTAGTACATATTCACAGACAACACAGGCCTATACTCATGTTAATTACCTTTTTGGCACATCGGACAACACCACCCATCTCTTGTCTCATATTCTTTAGATGAACAGCAAAGTCCTGGTGTCATGAAAATGGCGACAAAGCCTATTGAACAAAACGTGACGTTAATTTATTTTCGTGTTTCGCTAAGCTAACGTTATCCTAAGCGGTTAAAGGCTGCTGTAAGATACTCACCAAAGACAGTCAGCGTCGGAAACATGATAACACATTCTTGAACAGGGTTTCGTTACGTTCTGGCGACAATAGTGTCATTTTCTGGAGATAGTCAAAGCAAACAACTAAATTTAATTAGATTATCTTAGCTTAGCAGTAGGTTCGTTTGAGTTGAAAATGGACGTGTAAAGCCGGCAGCAGCAACCATAGACATCATATAGACATACCTATATGATGTCTATGGCAGCAACCAGTCAATGAAAATACAGGAAGTGAAGACTTCTCGTGTCAATCTTTTGAAATCCTCAAAATACCAGAAGGGGCGGATCCCAAAGTCGCAGCAGGGCGGGACTTGTAACCTGAATGGCTCCGTGCGTTACTGCTGTCAGCTTAGATATTTGAAGAAAGTAGAGTAATTATTTTATTTATAAAGCATCTTTAAAAACCTAGGTTACAAAGTTCCTTACCTAAGGATACATTAATTATCATTTATTAAAAGAACCAAATATGGGTGCAACACAAACAGGAGAAAAAAACACCATAAAAACAAAACAAAAGGAAAAACCCAGCACAAAAAAAAAAAAAAAAAGTAAATGACTAAAGCACAAAAACACTTAGAAAACAGACCGGTCTTCAGCTGTGATTTAAATCACCCAACGGAGTCTGGTGACCTGACTCCCAGGGAGCACTGCTCCACAGTCTGAGAAACAGGACAGAAGACAGACAGTCCCCTCAAGTTTTCTGTCTTGAACGAGGCCTTAGTTCAGAGGACCTGAGGCGCCGAGCAGAGCTATATGACCTGTGTAGATTACTCATACATTAAGGAGCAACTATTCAAAGCCTTGTAGATGAAGAGGAAGATCTTGAAATGGATCCTTAATTTAATTGGGAGCCAGTGAAGTGAGACCAGAACTGTGATGTGAGAGCAATATGAGGTCTTGGTAAGTAGTCTTGCTGAAGTCTTTTTGGACTAACTGCCATGATTAAGACAGGAACAAAGAGCATTACAGTGGTCCAAGTGGGCTGACACCAAATCATGGATAACCATGTCAAACTGCTGGAAAGATAACAGTGGGCGCATTTCTTTTGCAAAATTCCTCCGGTGAGGAGTCTGTCTTGACTGAACTGTCTGTCGATGTATTAATCAAATTTTTGCTGTTAGTCAAAAGGGACACCAAGTTTTTTTGCAAAAGGTTTTCCATTAGTGGCCAATTAATCTATAGGTGTTGGAGGATGTTAGTAGGGCGCTGGTCTGGGGCGAAAACCAAAACCTCAGTTTAACTGTGATGTGATGGTCACAGTGTATGTGAGTTGTGTATCATCAGAGTAGCAATGATAAAACACAACCAAATTGACAGATTAAGGGCCCTGAGGAGAGCATTTGTAAAAAAAAAAAAAAATAAAAAAATGGTCCGAGAATTGACCTCTGAGGAAGCCTGCAACTTAAAGGAAAATCTTTCTAGAAAAACAGCATTAACAGCATCAATACAAAGGGAAAACACCCCAACATCCCTGTAATCCTCATGCTCCATTTTATTGATACCACTTTCCGTGTCCCCCCATTTTCACTGCTGACATCCGTTGTGTATGTCGAGACATTGGAGCATCAGATGTTCGCCTGTTCCTGTTTTTTGGATGAGAGAGAGGAGGAACACACACCAGTGTGGTAGAGGTGCTGACCACAGGGAAGATGAAAGTGCTCTCCATTACCCTGAAGAAGACGGTCACGTAGAATCTTTAGTTAACTATTAAATCATTTGTTTGAACATCACAGCTACGAGTGTGAGACTACTCTCCTGTTTTGTAACTGATACAACGTTCTCTATCAGAGTTACCGGGTTGATGATCAACAATTCTGCTTGGAAAGGAAACACAGTCTGCGGGCAAATAGTCCCTTTTGCCTAGGAAGGTTCCAAACTGAGTGAAATGACCCGGACGTTTGCAAGTGGCCGCCATGATAAGAGTTTTTTTAATTCTCTAAATGCTAAGAAAAGGTGCTTCAATGTTTCCTTACTTATCTTCTTTAGCATATGATACACTGGATCTTCCTTTACTAAATGAAAGGAGATAATGCCGCTCCACATTTAAAGAGATGACATTTAAAGAGATGCACCATTCGGCCGTCCATGAAAACAAACAGTATGCCGAGTGTAATGAAGAGACTCTCCATTACAACAACTGTAGCACATTAAATACAGGAATGCTTCAGGAAATAAGAGCCACACTCAAAGGGTTAAATGTTTATTGAGATGTGTTTATCTTTCTGTTGGATGTTGTAGCTGCCACTGTTTGACGTGTTTAGAATCTGGGCCTGTAAAGATAAACATGAGTTTAACTAGATTGATGATTTAGGTCATAAACTGTGATTGACTGTGCAGTCAAATATGTCTATTGTGTTAAAGTCACTTACCTCTGTTGTGTTTCCTCTCCAGCGTGTTCGGGCTAAAAGTGTCCCCAGCGTACCTGAGCACCATTTTATAGTTCCGGAGGTACCAAGTATTAAATGAGTAGAGGGGCGTAAGTTAAGTAGAATTTCCCCTTCAGGCTTAAGATTACTCCATTGTAAGGTGTAACACCAATAGAGACCATTTAGATAATTGGCATTAGGGTAATATGAAATGTATTTGAATGTTTGTGTGATGAAGGTAATTGTGTTGTTAGGGGAGGGGCAGAGTTACCTATACAGTGGTGAGGTTGAGGTCCTCGTCAGGGGCATGCTATATAAGGCTGCCAGTAATCACCCAGCAGTGTTGCTGCCAGGACCACATGCTGCCCCGACGCCATTGTTTGAGGAGATGTTTCATGTTTCTTTGTTAATTGTTGGTGGAAGAAACACCTGGCTGGTCTGCACATAACCTCTGTGTCAAGCCTCCTACTTTTAAACTCCGGCCGCTACGTGGCCATCCTAACACCTAGCTATTACAGATTTAACAATTATCTTCATACAGTCATAAACTAATGGGATGATAAATATGAGTGGCTAGTGACAACCATTTTGCTTTATAGTGTTTAGAAAATATTTATTTATTTAGAAAATGTTAGTAAAACAACAAAACAAGAACAAATAAAATCAACAGATTGTATGACAAACTGTCAATCAACAACTTCTCATTCACAATCTGACATTCACACACATTCATTCATACACTGCTGGCGAAGCCCAAAGACACATTGATATGGACTAGCAGAGCCGGGCATCGAACAGCAGATCCTGATAAAAGAACCACACTTCTCTAACACTGAGCCACAGTCGCCCCTATCCACTGTCACCCCAGATGTCCTCTGTCCTTGGACATTTGTAGTGGTGAGGGGTTTTTCTCACAAGACAGCTAGAGTGTGTGAAAAAGTATTTGCCCCCTTCCTGGTTTCTTATTTTTCATGAATGACCTGTGATTAACCACATTTTTTGGAAAGCGGAGTTCAATTTCACTAGCCACACCCAGGCCTGATTACTGCCAGACCTGTTGAATCAAGAAATCACTTAAATAGAACCTGTCTGACAAAGTGAAGTAGGCTAAAAGATCTCAAAAAGCAACACATCATGCTCTAAAGAAATTCAAGAACAGATGAGAAACAAAGTAATTGACATGTATCAGTCTGGAAAGGGTTACAAAGCCATTTCTAAGGCTTTGGGACTCCAGCGAACCACGGTGAGAGCCATTATCCACAAATGGAGAAGACAGATAGTGGTGAACCTTCCCAGGAGTGGCCGGCCTACCAAAATTAGTCAAAGAGCACATCGACGTCTCATCCAGTAGGTCATAAAAGACCCCAGAACAACATCTAAAGAACTGCAGGCCTCAGTGGCCTCAGTTAAGGTCAGTGTTCATGATTCAACAATAAGAAAGAGACTGGGCACAAATGGCATCCAGGGGAGGGTTCCAATGATCAGGGTGTATGATATATAAAGTAAAGAAACTGGAAGAGGTTTCTGTTTACTGCAGCTGATCCTCCATATAAAACGTATACGTAAAACATATGGTGATACTCGATGTAATGATGGTCTGCATGCTAATAATAAATTCTAAATCTGACACCAGTCTGACAGATAGTAAATAGAATTATCCTTCATTTCTGATGATCGTCTTGAAAGGCAAATTACAGCCTGTGAGGCTCTGTGGGTTGAAATGACTTTTTAGGGAGTTCACTCACTTACACATGTTAAAATGAAAGGAACTTTCTTAAAAGGAAATCAAGGTGAAAGCCACTGCTGACCAAAAGAACACAAAGGCTCGTCTCACATTTGCCAAAAAACATCTTGATGATCCAAGACTTTTGGGCAAATATTCTGTGGACTGACAAGACAAAAGTTGAACTTTTTGGAAGGTGTGCGTCCCGTTACATCTGGCGTAAAACTAACACAGCATTTCATAAAACCAACATCATACCACCAGTCAAACATGGTGGTGGTATTCCTTATCCTTATATTCCTTTCAAATTCAAGTGTTGCAGCAGCTCAACTACACAGACACAGACAATAAATACACATACTATACAACTACACAGACAATAAATACACATACTATACAACTACACAGACAATAAATACACATACTATACAACTACACAGACAATAAATACACATACTATACAACAAAATAAAGATAGAACAGGAATAAAAATGTACAGTATATCCACATGGGGGGGGGTGGTCAGCATGATGACAGACTATGGTCTCTGCTGTTGTTGTACAGTCTGATGGCAGTGGGCACAAATGAGCGTCTGAAGCGCCCGTCCTGCTCTTTGGTAGAATCAGCCGATGGCTGAAAGAGCTGCCCAGCTGCCACAGTTCCTCATGGAGAGGGTGAGAGGGATTGTCCAGGATGGCTCCGAGTTTGGCCTTCATCCTCCTCTCACCCACTGACTTCAGACTGTCCAGCTCCAGACCCACCACAGAGCTGGCTTTCCTCACTAGCTTGTTGAGCATCTCCAGTCCTGATGCCACACCCCAGCACACCACAGCGAAGAAGAGGGCGCTGGCTACCACAGACTGGTAGAATGCCTTGAGCAGTTTATTGCACACATTGAAGGACCTCAGCCTCCTCAGGAAGAACAGCCTGCTCTGTCCTTTCATCAGTGTTGTGTGTCTAGTCCAGTTTATTGTTGATCTGCACCCCAAGGTACTTGTACGACTCAACCCTCTCCACTTCCCCTCCCTGAATGAAAACAGGGACAGGGGGCTTCTGTTCCTCTGGTAGTCCACCACAAGCTCCTTGGTCTTGCTGATGTTGAGCTTCAGGTGGTTGTTGCTGCACCATGTGATGAAGCTCTCAATCAGTCCTCTGTACTCCTCCTCGTTGTCCCTGGTGATACATCCAACAATGGAGGAGTCATCGGAGAACTTTTGGAGGTGGCAGGAACCAGAGTTGAAGCGGAAGTCCGAGGTGTAGAGAGTGAAGAGGAATGGTGCCAGTACAGTTCCTTGGGGTGCGCCGGTGTTGCTGATCACAGACTCAGAGACACAGCCGTCCACCCTGACGTACTGTGGCCGGCCTGTGAGGTAGTCTGTGATCCAGGAAGTGGTGTCGGGGTGCAGGTTCATCTCCAGCAGCTTCTCTCTCAGTAGGGAGGGCTGGATGGTGTTGAAAGTACTGGAGAAGTCAAAGAACATGACTCTGACAGTGCTTCCCAGCTTCTCCAGGTGAGAGAGGGCCTTGTGTGTCAGGTAGATGATGGAGTCCTCCACCCCGATGTGTGGCAGATAGGCGAACTGTAGTGGGTTCAGGAAAGCTGTAAGCTGGGTCCTCAGGTGCCGCAGAACCAGTCTCTCAAGGGTCTTCATGACGTGTGATGTCAGGGCCACAGGTCTGTAGTCATTAAGACTGCTGGGACGACTCCTCTTCGGCACCGGGACAATGCAGGACGTCTTCCAGATTGTGGGCACCTTCTTCAACCTCAGGGAAAGATTGAAGAGGTGCCGGAGAGGAGCCGCCAGCTGTCCAGCACACACTTTCAGTAACCTAGGGCTGATGTCATCAGGTCCACTGGCTTTGCTCATCTGAAGCCTGGAGAGCTGATGCTGTACCTGGATGGTGGTGAAGGTGGGGCTGGGTGGTGAGGGGGTTTGAAGGGAGCTGTGAGCTCCTGGCCGAGGGTGAACAGTTGTAGGGGGGGATGGGGGGAGTGATGGGCTGTCCTGGTCCACATCTGTGGAGATGTTGGTCTGAAGAGGGCTAGTGGGTGAGGGGGGGCATCCTCTGTCCTAACAGTCTGCTGAGAGAGGGGGAGGTGGCAGAGGTGGGGATGGGAGGGAGAGCAGAGACCCCAGCAGAGGTGTGAATGGGGGAAGAGGTGTTAGGTGGAGACCTAGCCTCACTATCGGAGCACACCGGGGTGGGGGTAGTGTCGAACCTGTTGAAAAATAGGTTGAGCTCGAGTGCTAGGTCACCCTTTACTCCAGATGAAGGCAGACTGCAGCCTGTCATCATTTTCATCCCATTCCACACCTCTTTAGTGTTGTTCTGTCCCATTTTAGCCACAATCTTCTCCCTGTAGCTGTTCTTAGCCTCTCTCAGCTTTCTCTTCAGCTCCTTCTGAACAGCCCGAAGTTCCCCTCTGTCCTTAGCCATGAAGGCCCTCTTCTTCCTGTTGAGAAGGCCCTTCAACTCTTTGCTGATCCACAGCTTGTAGGTAGTGTGATGGTCTGGGGCTGCTTTGCAGCTTCAGGACCTGGACGACTTGCCATAATTGATGGAACCATGAATTCTGCTCTCTACCAGAAAATCCTGAAGGAGAATGTCCGGCCATCAGTTCGTGACCTCAAGCTCAAGCGCACTTGGGTTATGCAGCAGGACAATGATCCGAAACACACCAGCAAGTCAACCTCTGGATGGCTAAAAAAACACAAAATGAAGGTTTTGGAGTGGCCTAGTCAAAGTCCGGACTTAAATCCGATTGAGATGCTGTGGCCATTTATGCTCGAAAACCATCCAATGTGGCTGAATTAAAAAAGTTCTGCAAAGACGAGTGGGCCAAAATTCCTCCACAGTGATGTGAAAGACTCATTGCCAGTTATCGCAAACGCTTGATTGCAGTTGTTGCCGCCAAGGGTGGCACAACCAGTTATTAGGTTTAGGGGCAATTACTTTTTCACATAGGGCCAGGTAGGTTTGGATAGCTTTTTTCCCTTAATGAATGAAATCATCATTTAAAAACTGCGTTTTGGATTTACTCGAGTTATCTGTATACATGCAATATATGTCATATGTACAGAAACACTTTAGAAAGCCACCATAAAAAGCAAGTCCATTCATTTACTGATGACTGTTGGGCTGGATGGCCTCCCTTCCAATGGAATGTCAGGAACTGTGATGCCCCTGTATCATCAAAACCTGGTTGGATCCTGGAGATCCAGATGGAGCTATTCTGTCAGATGGTCGAGGATTCTGGCGGGAAAAAAAGAGGCTGTGTTTTATTGTGAATGATGTACAGCCGACTAGATTGAATTTCACTGGAGAGATTTCACATGACAAATAGAAATAAATGATTGAAACGTGTTGAATTAAATGGTGCAGCCTGTTTGAGACATCTACATGTTGTAAACAACATTAACATATGGGGCCGACATACTTCTTTTTTTTTTTTTGATGATGATAGTCCACCTGAAATACAAAGAAAAGAAACGTATCAGCTAAAAACCATTAGCGACCTCCAATTGAAGCCGATGAAGAGAAACAAATGAGAGGAAATTATGTAAAATATAAACCAGTCAAATGAGGGATGCAGAACAAGCACAAACCTTTGATCCAAAGCCCAGCCCCTGTTAATGTGAATAGTATTAATGCAGCTATAAGAAAGTAATGGTGTCTTGAAACAGCTTCACAGATGACATCACTGGTCATGTTTCCTTCTTTGATCTTTATTTGGGTTTGTGAGCAACTGTCAGAAAAGAGAAATACATTTTTGAAGACATTAAACTCAACTACTCATCACAAAAAAAAAAAAAAAAAAAACAGATATAGATGAATAAATATAGTGGTCATTTTGTGCCACAGGGCAGAACAAACCCTCCTTTAACAAACAAATACTTACTTAGTCCAAACTGTACAATTCACACCATCAAGTGAAAAATAGCCGGACGGACAGCTTTCACACACTGTGTCCGTTCTGCTGGTTCCTTAGAGAAACAGACAAAGGTTAGATTAATTACACAGGAACCCAACATCCAGTGAACATCCATCAGTTATCAGACTGTGTGTTATCATTGAGGGATTTCTCATGCACACTAGTATCCCAGCTATGATCAGGGTGTATGATGAATAAAGTAAAGAAACTGGAAGAGGTTTCTGTTTACTGCAGCTGATCCTCCATATCGTAGTGGAACATATATGAATGATGGTCTGCATGCTAAAAGCACCGTGTTTACATGGAGCTGAATAAGCAGCTACACCATGTGTTGTGTTACTGTTAGGACAGAAGTGTGCATGTAAACGTACTCAATGTCAGACTGGAGATTTTCTTACCAGGTGCTTTTATCCTGTGACCGGGTTCACACTGCGTATGTTTTTCTGCAGAACTACATCCTGACTCATCCGTGAAGGCCTTGCAGAAATATCCATTTACAACATGACAGACTGTGTCTGTTGCTGCTGTGCAGCCCTGTTTGGCAAAGAGGCCGTTACCTAAAAGCCAACAGAATGATAGACATGATATTATTATTAAACAAATATGAAAGACATTTAAGTAATTGCAATAACAAAAGGTTACATTTAAAAGCATGTCATTTTGCAGTTACATTATGGAGGTTGTTGACTAGAGTGAAAGACAGGAGTGTTAATCAGTTCTTTATGGTCATACCTTGGTCACAGGGGGTGCAGGGCAAACATTTATTCAGGCCACTGGGTCTGTTCATAAATGTCCCGTTCACACAGGGGATACACTGTGTGTCTTCCTGAAGAGTGCAGTCTCTTCGAACAACTGTACCTGTTTAAGACAAAAACACACATTCAACACTCATTTAGCATCAAGGCTTCTGATCAGACTTTAAACTAAAGAAATGAATAATGTATAGACTCTTGCTCTCTTCCACTGTTTGTGTGTTTGTTTGTTTGTTTGTTTGTTTGTTTGTTTGTTTGTTTGTTTGTTTGCGTGCGTGCGTGCGTGCGTGCGTGGTGGTATTACAGAGCCTGGTGTTTGCCTCTGCTATTGACTCTCTGTATGAAGGCTCTGAGAACAAAAACCTGTGTAATGCCGATGCCAGATACTGGCTCTCCTCACACAACGTCTCTCTGATGACTGTGACTTCCTCTAATCCTCGTTGTCTGTTTCTGTTCCTCTTGGACACATAGCAGGCCCATAATCATTAGACTGTGGTCCGTCTTATTGGTATGACATTTTCAACCTCTTCAGTGTCATATGTTGTACAAATTACAAAATTAATTATAACTATGAAATAAAAAACATAAAAAAGGGCTGTCTCAAATTAACTTTAACTAGTAATGAAAAGTGTCTTGTCTTTAACGAGTGGGATTAGTCTTAAAGTAAAGACATTAAATGTTAGCGAACGTATAAAGACATTTATTTGGATCAATTGTCAAACCACCTAGTACATTAGAATAACTTCAAATAACATAAAGTTTTTCAATTTCCTTAAAAAAAAAAAAAATGGAATAAAATTTGCATGCAGTATTATTCGTTAAATGTAATATTTTTTAAGTATTCATTTAATTTATTTTATTAATGTATTGATCCATTTGTGTTTTAATGAGGTGACTTTTGTTTTCACTTCTTCACAGTAGTACATGGTCACAAACATCACAGGCTTATACTCATAATTACCTTCGTGGCACATCGTACAACATTGTCCAGCCCTTGGTGCATATTCTTTAGATGAACAGCAAAGTCCTGGAGTCATGAACATGGCGACAAAGCCTATTGAACAAAATGTGACGTTAATTCATTTTCGTGTTTCGCTAAGCTAACGTTATCCTAAGCGGTTAAAGCAGGGTTGTCCAAACTTTTTTCACTGAGGGCCACATATAGAAAAATATACGAAAGGCTGGGCCACTCACTAGAGGTGAGGTATATCGCCTCACTTCTAGTGTATTAAAGTTAACAAAATCAATCAAATGTAGGTAAATTATGCTTGATATTTGAATATGCTTAAAGAAAAAAACATCCTACATCACAACTTTCCATTAATGGATTTTCATTTATTTTGTTATAAAAATGGTTGGCAGCTCATTCTCAAAACAGCAGCCTGAGATTGCTTCTTACTCAGGATGGTGATCCTTCACAGCCCTGGAGAGGGGGCGGGGCTTATCTCCATGGAAACCTCTGTCAACAAATCCATTTATTTCACCATCAACCATGCAATAAATAAATACTAATTCTGCTTTATACTTGTTGTGGCAGTCCCAGATATCCTGGGAAACTAAACGCCGTCTTGTCTGAGTTCATAACATCATCTGTGGATTTATTCGAGCCGTATGAACCGAAAATAAACAATTTTACTGTGATTTAATTGCAATAAATGTACAAAAAGGGACGCTGAAATAACAACATAATGATGGTGGTTTGTAAAAAGTCAGAATTCATGTTTTGTTAGTTCTCTCTGCAGGAGGAGAAGGAAATCACGTTTTAAATGCCTGTTTTGTGAACGGAGCTCGGCTCGATGACAGAGTGGCAGGAGGAGAAGCTCAACGCTGATTGGCTGATCGATGACAGAGTGACAGGAGAAGAAGCTCAACGCTGATTGGCTGTCGCAACACAGCGTCCCGCGAATCAGGTGAAACTCTGATTCGCGCCGCCAGAAATATTCGCTTCGCTTTTGGTGTGAATGCAGCATTAAGTGCAAGTTTCATGTGTGGGCCATATTCCATTATGCTTTTAGAATTTCTAGCGGGCCAATTAAAAATGGACACCCCTGGGTTTGGACACCCCTGGGTTAAAGGCTGCTGTAAGATACTCACCAAAGACAGTCAGCGTCGTAAACATGATGACACATTCTAGAACAGCGTCTCGTTACGTTCTGGCGACAATAGTGTCCTTTTCTGGAGATAGTCAAAGCAAACAACTACATTTAATTAGATTATCTTAGCTTATCAGTAGGTTCGTTTGAGTTGAAAATGGACGCGTGAAGCCGGCAGGAGCAAGCCTTCAATGAAAATACAGGAAGTCGTTGGAAGCAGATTAGGAGGAGTCTTTGAAATGGGACAGCCCCGTCGCGGCCGCTGTGACGTAATCGGTCTACAAATACACCCTCTGAAGGATGCAGCCGCTGGATTGGGACACAGCTTAAAAAGTGAGTAAAAAAACACCCTAAATATGTTTAGAACTACAAATGAACTTTCTTCTGTTGATCTTGTTTTTTAATTTTTTTAATTTTGCCATTGAAATAGGCCATCACTTCTTAAAATAACTTCATGCCTTTAATGCTTTGTATAGACCCACATTACATCAATCAATTTTGTCCTGTATTGTTAAATGTTAGAATATCAAATTTAATCAAAAGACTTATGTGGGTGGAATTGCTAGCACTACGTCCAACCCTCCTCCTTCATCCGGGCTTGGGACCGGCAAAGTGACCCAAAAGCGACACTCTGGCAGAGTTACTTAAGAGGTTCTTAAGTTTGGTTTAGTTTCTAACCTTATGCTCCACTTAGGAGTCTATAACAAGTCACAGTAAAACATGAACATTTTTTGCCATAACTATAACATTTAAAAAATAATAATTGTATAGACGGTTTTAACTTTACAACATTAACAATCTCAATGGACCAAAAAGAGACAATAGAAAAAACTGTCAATGGCAATGTGAGAAAATGATGGTAACTAGTCTGGCCCTAATTCAGGTTCATTGTTTTTGGGGTTTTTCAGATCCACACACACACACACACACACACATGCTGTGCTGGCTCACAGACAGAGTAGGTCATCTTAATTTTGGTCAAGGCTTTCTATGGCAGGTTCAGCAACTGAGGGGGCTGACTTAAATGAGTAAGCAGCTGATGTGCCAAATAGCTGCAAAACATTATCAGGCAGTTTGTGCTCATAGCAAGCCTCAGTAGCTGCCATGAGGGACCTGTTGGGGGAGCTCTCATGGGACTCCATGTGCTGCGGTTGTGATGAGGAGGAAGAGGAAGACGGGGATCTGTCTGCTGGGTGTTAGTGTAGAATGATACCAGTCATGTGGACGACTGCTGCACCGTATGCTGCAGATTGGCCGAAAGCATGTGGCTGCCCCTCTTGTTTGGAGTTTGGAGTCCCGTCTCTTTGAAACAGAGAGGCATGATCCCAGAACAGGTTAAAATTGTCAATAAAACCCACGCTGTGGGTCCTGCAGGTGGATTGTAGCCAGGTATGGAGACTGAGGAGTCTGCTAAAGCAACTTTTCAAGTACAAAGTGGCCCGGGGCCCATTCAAATATTAACACTGTATTGGTTTAACTAATTGATCTCACTCTTGGTTTGATTTGTATTCAATAACTAAATCAAATCCACTTACAGTTTAACAAGCAAAAACCCTGTCAAATAAATGACATGATACAATGTGATCATTACAAAGACATTTATTTATATATAATGAACAATAACAACAGTCACAACAGTTACAACTACCTTTTTATGTTCACCTCTTAATGAGACACTTGGGCCTCTCAGACACGATCAGATCCAGTCTGGGTGGAACGGGGAAAGGCTCACTCTCAGAGTAGCCTCCAGTGTTGCTCTGAGTCTGTTTCGGGCTTTGGTCTTAGTTGTGGCCCAGTGGAGAATCCTGATTCACACAGGTATGTAGTTGTGAATGGGAGAAGGAGTTTCACAGCCCTCAGTGCTAGACATGGGTACTCCTTTGAGACAGCAATCCAGAAGGAGCCCCGTTCCAGTTCGCCCCACTGCAACTTTAAAGTGCTGTCGGTGGAAACTTCCAGAAGCTGGGATTCCAGATGTGAGGGCAAAGCAACATCATTTTCAGTGGGATCCACAGAAAATGGGTCCAAAATCCACATGTGTCTGTTTCTGGGATCCTCAGGAAAGTATTCATCAAATGTCTCTGCCAGTTGTGAGAGGTGCTGAGTGACTGAGTCCCTGATCTTCACCTGAGGAGAGTTTTCCAAAATGTCAGACAAAAGTGGGAACATGTCCATCCTCTTTTCCTGGGCCCTCTTAGTCCACAAAGCAAGTTTCCTCCTGAAAGCTTGAACTTTGTCTGCAACAACAAATATGTTGCTGTTTCTTCCTTGCAGTGAGATGTTCAGCTGGTTCAGCAGTGAAGAAATGTCACAGAGGTAGGCAAGTTCAGCTGTGAATTCTGTGTTGGCATAGTAATGTGCCAGAGGAGATTTTTTCTCAGTGAGAGAAGAGAAGACCTCATTCCTCAGTTCAAACAAACGCTTGAGGACCAGTCCTCTTGAGAGCCATCTCACCTCACTGTGATAGAGCAGCTGGACATGATCTGCTTCTATGTCCTCACAAAGCTTGGCAAAACATCTGGAGTTCACAGCTCTACTTTTAATGAAGTTGATGGTTTTCACACTTATATCCATCACCTCATGCAACTCTGGTGACATATGTTTTGCTGCAAGGCTTTCACGGTGGAGAAAACAGTGGGTCCATTTAGCTTCTGGTGCACGATCAAGTATCTGCCTGACGCCGTTATGCCTGTTACGGTGACTCAGTGTCGTTTGAGAGTGGGATGGTCAGCAGCTTCTTTGCAGCTTCTTCTCCAATCATCTCACGGCACAGATCCACAGAACCAACTCCTCCGCTGTGGTGAACGGTTTCTTACTTTGTGCCACACGTCTGGCTACGAGGCAGCTGGCTTTCAAAGCACATTTGGAGTTGCCAGTCAGTGACACGATAGACCTTTTCTGCATCTGTAGTCCATTTTCCTTTCTCTTGAAAAAGTCCACCGGCTTTCCCACCAGCGTTGGATGTTTGGCCT
The DNA here is from genome assembly GCF_027596085.1 of Anoplopoma fimbria. Lineage (NCBI taxonomy): Eukaryota > Metazoa > Chordata > Actinopteri > Perciformes > Anoplopomatidae > Anoplopoma > Anoplopoma fimbria. The sequence continues at coordinate 8,001,654 of NC_072460.1, read as the reverse complement.
CCAGATGGCGCTGTAGTTCTGAAGGCTTCAGAGCTTCGTTGGAAAGCGTTAGCCCACACTCCACACACTGGGCTCATTATTCACAAAGCCGTACTTAATGAAGTCACGATTGTACTTGCGCGAAAATTTTGACTTTTGCAGGGGTTTGGCACCATTTTCTTCATTTTTTCGTTTAAAATACTTCTCCATAACTTTCGCGGCTGACTTACTGGAGCTCCTTAAACAACTGACTGACACATTACCGCCACCAAGTGGTGGGAAGCTATATTGCATCTAATGGATAACAGTAATATCTCTGGTGTCTTCAATTGATAACCTTTGCGGTCCCGCGGCCCTCGTGGCCCACAGGTGCAAAACTGAAAGTTTTTTGCGGCCCTCTAGGTGGATTGGGCCGCAAGCGCCCACGATTTTCTGAGATACTTATTTTTTTGTTTTCATTAGCTGTAAGCCATAATCATCAAAATTAAAAGAAATAAACCTTTGAAATATTTCACTCTGTGTGTAATGAATCTATATAATATATGAGTTTCACTTTTTGAATTGAATTATCGAAATAAACAAACTTTTCCATGATATTCTAATTTACTGAGATGCACCTGTAAGGCTGCCAGTAATCACCCAGCAGTGTTGCTGCCAGGACCACATGCTGCCCCGACGCCATTGTTTGAGGAGATGTTTCATGTTTCTTTGTTAATTGTTGGTGGAAGAAACACCTGGCTGGTCTGCACATAACCTCTGTGTCAAGCCTCCTACTTTTAAACTCCGGCCGCTACGTGGCCATCCTAACACCTAGCTATTACAGATTTAACAATTATCTTCATACAGTCATAAACTAATGGGATGATAAATGAGGGGCTAGTGACCATTTTCTTTCATAGTGTTCATAGAAAATATTTATTTATTTAGAAAATGTTAGTTCTTATTGCAAGTCGTTTGGATAAAAGCGTTTGCTAAATGACTGTAATGTAATGTAATGTAGTAAAACAACAAAACAAGAATAACAAATAATCAACAGATAATGTGAGTAATTGTCAAAAAAGAAATTGTCATCAGTAGTCTATCTGACATTCAAAAACATTCATTCATACACTGCTGGCGAAGCCCAAAGACACATTGATATGGACTAGCAGAGCCAGGCATCGAACAGCAGATCCTGATAAAAGAACCACACTTCTCTAACACTGAGCGACAGTCGCCCCTATCCACTGTCACCCCAGATGTCCTCTGTCCTTGGATTCTGGAGATCCAGATGAAGCCATGCTGTCAGATGTCCGAGGAATCTGGTGGGGAAAAAAAGAGGCTGTGTTTTATTGTGAATGATGTACAGCCGACTAGATTGAATTTCACTGGAGAGATTTCACATGACAAATAGAAATAAATGATTGAAACGTTTTGAATTAAATGGTGCAGCCTGTTTTAGACATCTACATGTTGTAAACAACATTAACATATGGAGCCGACATACCTCATTTTTTTATTGATGATAGTCCGCCTGAAATACAAAGAAAAGAAACGTATCAGCTAAAAACCATTAGCGACCTCCAATTGAAGGCGATGAAGAGAAACAAATGAGAGGAAATTATGTAAAATATAAACCAGTCAAATGAGGGATGCAGAACAAGCACAAACCTTTGATCCCTTTGATCCCAAGCCCAGCAACTGTTAATGTGAAGAGTATTAATGCAGCTATAAGAAAGTAATGGTGTCTTGAAGCAGCTTCACAGACGACATCACTGGTCATGTTTCCTTCTTTGGTCTTTATTTGGGTTTGTGAGCAACTGTCAGAAAAGAGAATATTTGAACATATTTGAAGCCATTAAACTCAACTACTCATCACAAAAAAAACAGATATGCATGAATAAATATAGTGGCCATTTTGTGCCACAGGGCAGAACAAACCCTCCTTTAACAGACAAATACTTACAGAGTCCAAACTGTACAATTCACACCACCAAGTGAAAAATAGCCGGACGGACAGCTTTCACACACTGTGTCTGTTCTGCTGGTTCCTTAGAGAAACAGACAAAGGTTAGATTAATTACACAGGAACCCAACATCCAGTGAACATCCATCAGTTATCAGACTGTGTGTTATCATTGAGGGATTTCTCATGCACACTAGTATCCCAGCTATGATCAGGGTGTATGATGTATAAAGTAAAGAAACTGGAAGAGGTTTCTGTTTACTGCAGCTGATCCTCCATATCGTAGTAGAACATATGGTGATACTCGATGTAATGATGGTCTGCATGCTAAAAATAAATTCTAAATCTGACACCAGTCTGACAGATAATAAATAGAATTGTCCTTCATTTCTGATGATCCTATTGAAAGGTTAATTACAGCCTGTGTTCAATGCAGCAGAGTCCAGACTAGAGACAGACTGCATGACAGATCTGCTGGATGGAGGAGTCAAAGTGTAGCACCGTGTTTACATGGAGCTGAATAACCAGCTACACCATGTGTTGTGTTACTGTTAGGACAGAAGTGTGCATGTAAACGTACTCAATGTCAGACTGGAGATTTTCTTACCAGGTGCTTTTATCCTGTGACCGGGTCCACACTGCGTATGTTTTTCTGCAGAACTACATCCTGACTCATCCATCAAGGCCTTGCAGAAATATCCATTTACAACATCACAGACTGTGTCTGTTGCTGCTGTGCAGCCGTGTTTGGCAAAGAGACCGTTACCTAAAAGCCAACAGAATGATAGACATGATATTATTATTAAACAAACATTTATAAATGGTACTAGAGCCAGTGTTTGGTCTGTCTGGGCTACTGTAGAGACATGGCGGTGCAGCATAGCTGACTCCATAAGCTAACAAAAACATGATCCTCATTTAAATGTGATGATTCACTAAAGAAATATATATTTATTTTTACATTATATTCCATTTCATAAAATAGATCACCTTAAATGCTACACACTGGACCTTTAGTAATTAATGAAATAATGTGATTATGTGCTACTTGGTGGACTGCTACGGACAAATGGAATGAAATCTGACCCACAGAGCCGCACCCTCTCTGATTGGCCAAACTCCCTGAGATACACATCGGAGCTGGCCAATCAGAGCTCCTTTAGCTGCTCTGTGGGTTGAAATGACTTTTTAGGGAGTTCACTCACTTACACATGTTAAAATGAAAAGAACTTTCTTAAAGGAAATCAGTCACAAAATTGAAACTGAGTAGTGAATTAAAAATGCGAGATGAAATATGAAAGACATTTAAGTAATTGCAATAACAAAAAGTTACATTTAAAAGCATGTCATTTTGCAGTTACATTATGGAATTCAATTATTCAACATAAGAGACAGTTTATGGAAATAAAATCATACATTGGTACATTCACTGTTTTATTTTAAACACATACAAACATTAGAAACACATTCAGTTTTAAATTTATATTTATACTAACTTTTTTGTGGTCCATAAAATATATTATTGACAATAATCACTGTACAGATCTGTATTTCCCTGGTGGTGAATTCAAGGCTCCATATAAATAAAGCACATACCTGCTACAAGACAATTATTATTATCTATACTTTTTTACTGCAATTACTTGTATAACTTTAAATTGTGTTTCGATTCAAAGATTTTCCATATAGCAGTTTTGTCATATTTAAACTGAATAAGGTTTTTGACTAGAGTGAAAGACAGGAGTGTTAATCAGTTCTTTATGGTCATACCTTGGTCACATGGGGTGCAGTTGTAACATTTATTCAGGCCATTGGGTCTGTTCATAAATGTCCTGTTCCCACAAGGGCTGCACCATGTCCATGTCTGACGAGTGCAGTCTTTTCGAACAACTGTTCCTGTTTAAGACAAAAACACACACTCAACACTCATTTAGCATCAAGGCATGATGGGAAATAACCATTATTCTCAAACACCTAGTACATTATAATACATTTAACTTGCAAATATCTGTTGCTGTGTTTTCAATTTTTTATATACATTATTTTGATCAGACTTTAAACTAAAGAAATGAATAATGTATAGACTCTTGCTCTCTTCCACTGTTTGTGTTTGTGTGTGTGTGTGTGTGTGTGTTGTGTGTGTGTTTGTGTGTGTGTGTGTGTGTGTGGTGGTATTACAGAGCCTGGTGTTTACCTTCTGTATGAAGGCTATGAGAACAAAAACCTGTGTAATGCCGATGCCAGATACTGGCTCTCCTCACACAACGTCTCTCTGATGACTGTGACTTCCTCTAATCCTCGTTGTCTGTTTCTGTTCCTCTTGGACGCATAGCAGGCCCATAATCATTAGACTGTGGTCCGTCTTATTTGTATGACATTTTCAACCTCTTCAGTGTCATATGTTGTACAAGTTACAAAATTAATTATAACTATAAAATAAGAAAACATTAAAAAGGGCTGTCTCAAATTAACTTTGACTAGTAATGAAAAGTGTCTTGTCTTTAACGAGTGGGATTAGTCTTAAAGTGAAGACATTAAATGTTAGCGAACGTATAAAGAAACTTACCAGTAACAACATAATATCGAAAATATATTACCTATATTTTTCACATTGTCAAATCAGTTTCCCCTGGACTGTAGCCAGCTTCCTTTTTTATTTTGGGGAGTTTTTCCAATTTGTAAAGCCCTCTGAGGCAAATTTGTGATTCAGGGCTATACAAAATAAATGTAACTGAGTTGGTATTGATAACAGACCACAGAGAGAATATCAGGACATTCTTATATCCTTCATGACTTTCAGAGTTCGTCCCATGTCACCAACTAATATCACTTAATAATGATAGCAGAACAATTCGTAAGCTACCTCTTCCAATATCGGGACATTCTGATGTAAGATTTCAAAATTAAAGCCCTATGCAATCCTATTCATGAGCCTATTTACGTGTAATACGAGATTAGATTTAAAAGGAAAGAATATCAGATTAGACAAATTTCACTTCAGATTAATAGCAGACCACTCAGAAAGAAAGTGGGACATTCAGATGTAGAATTTCAGAATTAAAGCTCTTTAAAATCTCATTCATGAGCAAACTTCCCTCATATTTTAGATTATATTTAAAAAGAACTAGTTACAAACTAATTTCACTTCAGATTAATTACAATGTCAGAGTGTAGCTCAGATAATATCTGGACATTCTGATGTAGAATTTAAAATGTAAAGCCCTTTAATAGAAGATATCTTCCCTCTAAAACCAGGTTAGAATTAAAAGGAGTCGGCTTATTGTCCCAACTATTACAAGTTTTTCAATTTCATTACATTTTTTCTTGTTTGCATATTATTCGTTAAATGTAATATGTTTCATGTGGTATTCATTTCGTTTCATTTATTAATGTATTGATCCATTTGTGTTTTAATGAGGTGACTTTTGTTTTTTCACTTCTTCACAGTAGTACATGGTCACAAACAACACAGGCCTATACTCAGAATTACCTTCGTGGCACATCGGACAACATTGTCCATCTCTTGTCTGATATTCTTTTGGTGAACAGCAAAGTCCTGGAGTCATGAACATGGCGACAAAGCCTATTGAACAAAACGTTACGTTACTTTATTTCCGTGTTTGTGAGGGTTAAAGGCTGCTGTAAGATACTCACCAAAGACAGTCAGCGTCGGAAACATGATGACACATTCTAGAACAGGTTCGTTAATAGTGACAATAGTGCCATTTTCTGGAGATAGTCAAAGCAAACAAATGGGTTTAGTTTAGTTTAGTTAGCTTAGCTTAGCAGTAGCGAGTGTTTATAGGAAATCCCAAAATACCAGAAAGGTCGGTTCCCCAAAGGCTCAAAAGTCGCAGCAGGCGGGACTTGTAACCTGAATTGCTGCGTTCGTTATCGCGGTCAAGTCAGCCCTCACGTTGTAGTGCTGTTCGTGTATACACCAGACATTACGGTAAGAGCGACTTCAAAATAAGAGCAACGCTCCGGTGAACGTGATGAGACATGTCCCAATCGGTTGTCATAAAATAAAACAAGATAATCCTTTATTAGTCCCGCAGCGGGGACATTTACAGGATTACAGCAGCATAGAGTATAGTGCAAACAAGAGACAGTTAAAAAAAAAAAAAAAAGATAAAAGAGGTAAAGCTAGGTTAGAAGATTAAAATGGACGAGCTGCTATCAATAGCATCAGCTGGTTAGTTAATGGCGTCACGTAAATGAACCGATCATTTTAACATCAGTGTGATCTGATCAGGTCCCTTGTCTCCCGTTGCTGGTCCTCTAGTCTCCATGTCAAAAAAATAATCAACTTCACCGGCACGCAATGCATCTTGGGCCGTGAAGGACCATCAGCTGTATCCTCCCAATCTGGGAAAAGTAGGCTGCATTTGTCGGCCGCATTAGGAGGAGTCTTCGGAATGGGACAGCCCCGTCTCGGCTGCTGTGACGTAATCGGTCTACAAATACACCCTCCGAAGGATGCAGCCGCTGGATTGGGACACAGCTTAAAAAGTGAGTAAAAAAACAAAACTAAATATGTTTAGAACTACAAATGAACTTTCTTCTGTTGATCTTGTTTTTTTTTTTTTAATTTTGCCATTGAAATAGGCCATCACTTAAAATAACTTCATGACTTTAATGCTTTGTATAGACCCACATTACATCAATCAATTTTGTCCTGTATTGTTAAATGTTAGAATATCACATTTAATCAAAAGACTGTTATGTGGGTGGAATTGCTAGCGCTACGTCCAACCCTCCTCCTTCATCCGGGCTTGGGACCGGCAAAGTGACCCAAAAGCGACACTCTGGCAGAGTTACTTAAGAGGTTCTTAAGTTTGGTTTAGTTTCTAACCTTATGCTCCACTTAGGAGTCTATAACAAGTCACAGTAAAACATGAACATTTTTTGCCATAACTATAACATTTAAAAAATAATAATTGTATAGACGGTTTTAACTTTACAACATTAACAATCTCAATGGACCAAAAAGAGACAATAGAAAAAACTGTCAATGGCAATGTGAGAAAATGATGGTAACTAGTCTGGCCCTAATTCAGGTTCATTGTTTTTGGGGTTTTTTCAGATCCACACACACACACACACACACACATGCTGTGCTGGCTCACAGACAGAGTAGGTCATCTTAATTTTGGTCAAGGCTTTCTATGGCAGGTTCAGCAACTGAGGGGGCTGACTTAAATGAGTAAGCAGCTGATGTGCCAAATAGCTGCAAAACATTATCAGGCAGTTTGTGCTCATAGCAAGCCTCACCAGATGTCTGTTGACAGTAGCTGCCATGAGGGACCTGTTGGGGAGCTTTCATGGGACTCCATGTGCTGCGGTTGTGATGAGGAGGAAGAGGAAGACGGGGATCTGTCTGCTGGGTGTTAGTGTAGAATGATACCAGTCATGTGGACGACTGCTACACCGTATGCTGCAGATTGGCCGAAAGCATGTGGCTCTTGTTTGGAGTTTGGAGTCCTGTCTCTTTGAAACAGAGAGGCATGATCCCAGAACAGGTTAAAATTGTCAATAAAACCCACGCTGTGGGTCCTGCAGGTGGATTGTAGCCAGGTATGGAGACTGAGGAGTCTGCTAAAGCAACTTTTCAAGTACAAAGTGGCCCGGGCCCATTCAAATATTAACACTGTATTGGTTTAACTAATTGATCTCACTCTTGGTTTGATTTGTATTCAATAACTAAATCAAATCCACTTACAGTTTAACAAGCAAAAACCCTGTCAAATAAATGACATGATACAATGTGATCATTACAAAGACATTTATTTATATATAATGAACAAGAACAACAGTCACAACAGTTACAACTACCTTTTTATGTTCACCTCTTAATGAGACACTTGGGCCTCTCAGACACGATCAGATCCAGTCTGGGTGGAACGGGGGAAAGGCTCACTCTCAGAGTAGCCTCCAGTGTTGCTCTGAGTCTGTTTCGGGCTTTGGTCTTAGTTGTGGCCACAGTGGAGAATCCTGATTCACACAGGTATGTAGTTGTGAATGGGAGAAGGAGTTTCACAGCCCTCAGTGCTAGACATGGGTACTCCTTTGAGACAGCAATCCAGAAGGAGCCCAGTTCCAGTTCGCCCCACTGCAACTTTAAAGTGCTGTCGGTGGAAACTTCCAGAAGCTGGGATTCCAGATGTGAGGGCAAAGCAACATCATTTTCAGTGGGATCCACAGAAAATGGATCCAAAATCCACATGTGTATGTTTCTGGGATCCTCAGGAAAGTATTCATCAAATTTCTCTGCCAGTTGTGAGAGGTGCTGAGAGACTGAGGCCCTGATCTTCACCTGAGGAGAGTTTTCCAAAATGTCAGACAAAAGTGGAAACATGTCCATCCTCTTTTCCTGGGCCCTCTTAGTCCACAAAGCAAGTTTCCTCCTGAAAGCTTGAACTTTGTCTGCAACAACAAATATGTTGCTGTTTCTTCCTTGCAGTGAGATGTTCAGCTGGTTCAGCAGTGAAAACATGTCACAGAGGTAGGCACGTTCAGCTGTGAATTCTGTGTTGGCATAGTAATGTGCCAGAGGAGATTTTTTTCTCAGTGAGAAAAGAGAAGACCTCATTCCTCAGTTCAAACAAACGCTTGAGGACCAGTCCTCTTGAGAGCCATCTCACCTCACTGTGATAGAGCAGCTGGACATGATCTGCTTCTATGTCCTCACAAAGCTTGGCAAAACATCTGGAGTTCACAGCTCTACTTTTAATGAAGTTGATGGTTTTCACACTTACATCCATCACCTCATGCAACTCTGGTGACATATGTTTTGCTGCAAGGCTTTCACGGTGGAGAAAACAGTGGGTCCATTTAGCTTCTGGTGCACGATCAAGTATCTGCCTGACGCCGTTATGCCTGTTACGGTGACTCGCAGTGTCGTTTGAGAGTGGGATGGTCAGCAGCTTCTTTGCAGCTTCTTCTCCAATCATCTCACGGCACATATCCACAGAACCAACTCCTCCGCTGTGGTGAACGGTTTCTTACTTTGTGCCACACGTCTGGCTACGAGGCAGCTGGCTTTCAAAGCACATTTGGAGTTGCCAGTCAGTGACACGATAGACCTTTTCTGCATCTGTAGTCCATTTTCCTTTCTCTTGAAAAAGTCCACCGGCTTTCCCACCAGCGTTGGATGTTTGGCCTCCAGATGGCGCTGTAGTTCTGAAGGCTTCAGCGCTTCGTTGGAAAGCGTTAGCCCACACTCCACACACGGGCTCATTATTCACAAAGCCGTACTTAATGAAGCCACGATTGTACTTGCGCAAAATTTTGACTTTTGCAGGGTTTGGCACCATTTTCTTCATTTTTTCGTTTAAAATACTTCTCCATAACTTTCGCGGCTGACTTACTGGAGCTCGTTAAACAACTGACTGACACATTACCGCCACCAAGTGGTGGGAAGCTATATTGCATCTAATGGATAACAGTAATATCTCTGGTGTCTTCAATTGATAACCTTTGCGGTCCCGCGGCCCTCGTGGCCCACAGGTGCAAAACTGAAAGTTTTTGCGGCCCTCTAGGTGGATTGGGCCGCAAGCGCCCACGATTTTCTGAGATACCTAATTTTTTGTTTTCATTAGCTGTAAGCCATAATCATCAAAATTAAAAGAAATAAACCTTTGAAATATTTCACTCTGTGTGTAATGAATCTATATAATATATGAGTTTCACTTTTTGAATTGAATTATCGAAATAAACAAACTTTTCCATGATATTCTAATTTACTGAGATGCACCTGTAAGGCTGCCAGTAATCACCCAGCAGTGTTGCTGCCAGGACCACATGCTGCCCCGACGCCATTGTTTGAGGAGATGTTTCATGTTTCTTTGTTAATTGTTGGTGGAAGAAACACCTGGCTGGTCTGCACATAACCTCTGTGTCAAGCCTCCTACTTTTAAACTCCGGCCGCTACGTGGCCATCCTAACACCTAGCTATTACAGATTTAACAATTATCTTCATACAGTCATAAACTAATGGGATGATAAATGAGGGGCTAGTGACAACCATTTTCTTTCATAGTGTTCATAGAAAATATTTATTTATTTAGAAAATGTTAGTTCTTATTGCAAGTCGTTTGGATAAAAGCGTTTGCTAAATGACTGTAATGTAATGTAATGTAGTAAAACAACAAAACAAGAATAACAAATAATCAACAGATAATGTGAGTAATTGTCAAAAAAGAAATTGTCATCAGTAGTCTATCTGACATTCAAACACATTCATTCATACACTGCTGGCGAAGCCCAAAGACACATTGATATGGACTAGCAGAGCCAGGCATCGAACAGCAGATCCCGATAAAAGGACCACACTTCTCTAACACTGAGCGACAGTCGCCCTATCCACTGTCACCCCAGATGTCCTCTGTCCTTGGATTCTGGAGATCCAGATGAAGCCATGCTGTCAGATGTCCGAGGAATCTGGTGGGGAAAAAAAGAGGCTGTGTGTTATTGTGAATGATGTGTTTTGCCGACTAGATTGAATTTCACTGGAGAGATTTCACATGACAAATAGAAATAAATGATTGAAACGTTTTGAATTAAATGGTGCAGCCTGTTTTAGACATCTACATGTTGTAAACAGCATTAACATATGGAGCCGACATACCTCATTTTTTATTGATGATTGTCCGCCTGAAATACAAAGAAAAGAAACGTATCAGCTAAAAACCATTAGCGACCTCCAATTGAAGGCGATGAACAGAAGCAAATGAGAGAAATTATGTAAAATATAAACCAGTCAAATGAGGGATGCAGAACAAGCACAAACCTTTGATCCCTTTGATCCCAAGCCCAGCAACTGTTAATGTGAATAGTATTGATGCAGCTATACTGAAAGTAATGGTGTCTTGTAACAGCTTCACAGATGACATCACTGGTCATGTTTCCTTCTTTGATCTTTATTTGGGTTTGTGAGCAACTGTCAGAAAAGAGAATATTTGAACATATTTGAAGCCATTAAACTCAACTACTCATCACAAAAAAAACAGATATGCATGAATAAATATAGTGGTCATTTTGTGCCACAGGGCAGAACAAACCCTCCTTTAACAGACAAATACTTACAGAGTCCAAACTGTACAATTCACACCATCAAGTGAAAAATAGCCGGACGGACAGCTTTCACACACTGTGTCTGTTCTGCTGGTTCCTTAGAGAAACAGACAAAGGTTAGATTAATTACACAGGAACCCAACATCCAGTGAACATCCATCAGTTATCAGACTGTGTGTTATCACTGAGGGATTTCTCATGCACACTAGTATCCCAGCTATGATCAGGGTGTATGATGTATAAAGTAAAGAAACTGGAAGAGGTTTCTGTTTACTGCAGCTGATCCTCCATATCGTAGTAGAACATATGGTGATACTCAATGTAATGATGGTCTGCATGCTAAAAGCACCGTGTTTACATGGAGCTGAATAACCAGCTACACCATGTGTTGTGTTACTGTTAGGACAGAAGTGTGCATGTAAACGTACTCAATGTCAGACTGGAGATTTTCTTACCAGGTGCTTTTATCCTGTGACCGGGTCCACACTGCGTATGTTTTTCTGCAGAACTACATCCTGACTCATCCATCAAGGCCTTGCAGAAATATCCATTTACAACATCACAGACTGTGTCTGTTGCTGCTGTGCAGCCCTGTTTGGCAAAGAGACCGTTACCTAAAAGCCAACAGAATGATAGACATGATATTATTATTAAACAAACATTTATAAATGGTACTAGAGCCAGTGTTTGGTCTGTCTGGGCTACTGTAGAGACATGGCGGTGCAGCATAGCTGACTCCATAAGCTAACAAAAACATGATCCTCATTTAAATGTGATGATTCACTAAAGAAATATATATTTATTTTTACATTATATTCCATTTCATAAAATAGATCACCTTAAATGCTACACACTGGACCTTTAGTAATTAATGAAATAATGTGATTATGTGCTACTTGGTGGACTGCTACGGACAAATGGAATGAAATCTGACCCACAGAGCCGCACCCTCTCTGATTGGCCAAACTACCTGAGATACACATCGGAGCTGGCCAATTAGAGCTCCTTTAGCTGCTCTGTGGGTTGAAATGACTTTTTAGGAGCTCACTCACTTACACATGTTAAAATGAAAAGAACTTTCTTAAAGGAAATCAATCACAAAATTGAAACTGAGTGTTAGCGCAGTGAATTAAAATGCGAGATGAAATATGAAAGACATTTAAGTAATTGCGATAACAAAAGGTTACATTTAAAAGCATGTCATTTTGCAATTACATTATGGAATTCAATTATTCAACATAAGAGACAGTTTATGGAAATAAAATCATACATTGGTACATTCACTGTTTTATTTTAAACACATACAAACATTAGAAACACATTCAGTTTTAATTTTATATTTATAATAACTTTTTTTGTGGTCCATAAAATATATTATTGACAATAATCACTGTACAGATCTGTATTTCCCTGGTGGTGAATTCAAGGCTCCATATAAATAAAGCACATACCTGCTACAACACAATTATTATTATCTATACTTTTTTACTGCAATTAGTTGTATAATTTTAAATTGTGTTTCGATTCAAAGATTTTCCATATAGCAGTTTTGTCATATTTAAACTGAATAAGGTTTTTGACTAGAGTGAAAGACAGGAGTGTTAATCAGTTCTTTATGGTCATACCTTGGTCACATGGGGTGCAGGGGTTACATTTATTCAGGCCATTGGGTCTGTTCATAAATGTCCCGTTCCCACAGGGGCTGCACCGTGTCCCTGTCTGACGAGTGCAGTCTTTTCGAACAACTGTACCTGTTTAAGACAAAAACACACATTCAACACTCATTTAGCATCAAGGCATGATGGGAAATAACCATTATTCTCAAACACCTAGTACATTATAATACATTTAACTTGCAAATATCTGTTGCTGTGTTTTCAATTTTCAAGAACTAAAAGGAAGAAGGCCCGGTAGCCAGTGAAACCGAGGACACTCTAAGTTGACTTTTATTTCTAACGTTATTCAGTTTAACAAACTGTTATCTCCACTTGGACGCTTTTTGTTGTTTTGTATTTTTGTTTGGATAACAGAACTACCCAAGTTGTTAAATTATAAAAGAATAAAACTTCGCTTTTTCTGAGGACCTTTTGCTTTTTGCCTGTTTTTGTGTTCACTCCCTTGCACCACCCCACCCCACCCGCACTTGTGACGTCACAGTACATTAGAGTAACTTTAACTTGCAAATATCTGTTGCTGTGTTTAAAATGTTTTTATCAACATTATTTTGATCTGACTTTATACTAAAGAAATTAATAATGTATCAGGCTTTAGTCACTAATATACTGAGAACTGCGATCAATGTCAAGACTCTTGCGGTGTGTGTGTGTGTGTGTGTGTGTGTGTGTGTGTGTGTGTGTGTGTGTGTGTGTGTGTGTGGTGGTATTACAGAGCCTGGTGTTTACCTCTGCTATTGACTCTCTGTATGAAGGCTCTGAGAACAAAAACCTGTGTAATGCCGATGCCAGATACTGGCTCTCCTCACACAACGTCTCTCTGATGACTGTGACTTCCTCTAATCCTCGTTGTCTGTTTCTGTTCCTCTTGGACACATAGCAGGCCCATAATCATTAGACTGTGGTCCGTCTTATTGGTATGACATTTTCAACCTCTTCAGTGTCATATGTTGTACAAGTTACAAAATTAATTATAACTATGAAATAAAAAACATAAAAAAGAGCTGTCTCAAATTAACTTTAACTAGTAATGAAAAGTGTAAAGACATTAAATGTTAGCGAACGTATAAAGAAACTTACCAGTAACAACATAATATCGAAAATATATTGCCCATGTCACCAACTAATATCGCTTAATAATGATAGCAGAACAATCCGTAAGGTACCTCTTCCAATATCGGGACATTCTGAAAATTAAAGCCCTATGCAATCCTATTCATGAGCCTATTTACCTGTAATACGAGATTAGATTTAAAAGGAAAGAATATCAGATTAGACTAATTTCACTTCAGACTAATAGCAGACCACTCAGAAAGAAAGTGGGACATTCAGATGTAGAATTTCAGAATTAAAGCTCTTTAAAATCTCATTCATGAGCAAACTTCCCTCGTATTTTAGATTATATTTAAAAATAAATAGTTACAAACTAATTTCCTTCAGATTAATTACATGTCAGAGTGTAGCTCAGAGAATATCTGGACATTCTGATGTAGAATTTAAAATGTAAAGCCCTTTAATAGAAGATATCTTCCCTCTAAAACCAGGTTAGAATTAAAAGGAGTCGGCTTATTGTCCCAACTATTACCAAAACCAGTTCATTAAGAGGAAGTTTTTCAATTTCATTACATTTTTTCTTGGAATACAATTTGCATGCAGTATTATTCTTTAAATGTAATATGTTTCATGTGGTATTCATTTCGTTTCATTTATTAATGTATTGATCCATTTGTGTTTTAATGAGGTGACTTTTGCTTTCACTTCGCCATGTTGCTCTTCTTCACAGTAGTACATAGTCACAAACAACACAGGCCTATACTCAGAATTACCTTCGTGGCACATCGGACAACATTGTCCATCTCTTGTCTGATATTCTTTAGATGAACAGCAGAGTCCTGGAGTCATGAACATGGCGACAAAGCCTATTGAACAAAACGTGACGTTACTTTATTTCCGTGTGTGTGAGGGTTAAAGGCTGCTGTAAGATACTCACCAAAGACAGTCAGCGTCGGAAACATGATGACACATTCTAGAACAGCGTCTCGTTACGTTCTGGCGACAATAGTGCCATTTTCTGGTGATAGTCAAAGCAAACAACTAGGTTTAGTTTAGTTTAGTTAGCTTAGCTTAGCAGTAGCGAGTGTTTTCAGGAAATCCCCAAAATACCAGAAAGGTCGGTTCCCCAAAGGCTCAAAAGTCGCAGCAGGCGGGACTTGTAACCTGAATTGCTCCGTGCGCTACTGCGGTCAAGCCAGCCCTCACGTTGTAGTGCTGTTCGTGTATACACCAGACATTACGGTAAGAGCGACTTCAAAATAAGAGCAACGCTCCGGTGAACGTGATGCAACGCTCCGGCGGGGACATGAACGTGATGAGACATGTCCCAATCGGTTGTCATAAAATAAAACAAGATAATCCTTTATTAGTCCCGCAGCGGGGACATTTACAGGATTACAGCAGCATAGAGTATAGTGCAAACAAGAGACAGTTAAAAAAAAAAAAAAACTGATAAAATAGAGGTAAAGCTAGGTTAGAAGATTAAAATGGACGAGCTGCTATAAATAGCATCAGCTGGTTAGTTAATGGCGTCACGTAAATGAACCGATCATTTTAACATCAGTGTGATCTGATCAGGTCCCTTGTCTCCCGTTGCTGGTCCTCTAGTCTCCATGTCAAAAAAACAATCAACTTCACCGGCACGCAATGCATCTTGGGCCGTGAAGGCTCCATCAGTTGTATCCTCCCAATCTGGTAAAAGTAGGCTGCATTCATCGGCCGCATTAGGAGGAGTCTTCGGAATGGGACAGCCCCGTCGCGGCCGCTGTGACGTAATCGGTCTACAAATACACCCTCTGAAGGATGCAGCCGCTGGATTGGGACACAGCTTAAAGAGTGAGTAAAAAAAACACCCTAAATATGTTTAGAACTACAAATGAACTTTCTTATGTAGATGTTGTTTTTTATTTTTTTATTTTGCCATTGAAATAGGCCATCACTTCTTAAAATAACTTCATGCCTTTAATGCTTTGTATAGACCCACATTACATCAATCAATTTTGTTCTGTATTGTTAAATGTTAGAATATCAAATTTAATCAAAAGACTGTTATGTGGGGTGGAATTGCTAGCGCTACGTCCAACCCTCCTCCTTCATCCGGGCTTGGGACCGGCAAAGTGACCCAAAAGCGACACTCTGGCAGAGTTACTTAAGAGGTTCTTAAGTTTGGTTTAGTTTCTAACCTTATGCTCCACTTAGGAGTCTATAACAAGTCACAGTAAAACATGAACATTTTTTGCCATAACTATAACATTTAAAAAATAATAATTGTATAGACGGTTTTAACTTTACAACATTAACAATCTCAATGGACCAAAAAGAGACAATAGAAAAAACTGTCAATGGCAATGTGAGAAAATGATGGTAACTAGTCTGGCCCTAATTCAGGTTCATTGTTTTTGTTTTTTTTGCTGGCTCACAGACAGAGTAGGTCATCTTAATTTTGGTCAAGGCTTTCTATGGCAGGTTCAGCAACTGAGGGGGCTGACTTAAATGAGTAAGCAGCTGATGTGCCAAATAGCTGCAAAACATTATCAGGCAGTTTGTGCTCATAGCAAGCCTCAGATGCCATGCCTGTTGGGGGAGCTCATGGGACTCCATGTGCTGCGGTTGTGATGAGGAGGAAGAGGAAGACGGGGATCTGTCTGCTGGGTGTTAGTAAATGATACCAGTCATGTGGACGACTGCTGCACCGTATGCTGCAGATTGGCCGAAAGCATGTGGCTGCCCCTCTTGTTTGGAGTTTGGAGTCCTGTCTCTTTGAAACAGAGAGGCATGATCCCAGAACAGGTTAAAATTGTCAATAAAACCCACGCTGTGGGTCCTGCAGGTGGATTGTAGCCAGGTATGGAGACTAAGGAGTCTGCTAAAGCGCTCTGCTCCACGACCAAGAGTGAGGATAGGACCGGATATAAAAACAGGATGGAGCCATGCTGTCAGATGTCCAAGGACGCTGGGGGGAAAAAAAGAGGCTGTGTTTTATTGTGAATGATGTACTAGATTGAGTTTCACTGGAGAGATTTCACGTGACAAATAGAAATAAATTATTGAAACATTGGTGAAGAAAAAGAAGACACATTAAATAAGATGTTAAAACGTTTTGAATAAAATGGTGCAGCCTGTTTGAGACATCTACATGTTGTAAACAACATTAACATATGGGGCCGACATACCTCTGTTGGCTTTGCATCACTGCTGCATCACTAATGCCACCTGGTGGAGGGAGTTAACTTAGAAGCTTAGATATTTGAAGAAAGTAAGAACCAAATTTGGGTGCAACACAAACAGGAGAAAAAAACACCATAAAAACAAAACAAAAGGAAAAACCCAGCACAAAAAAAAAAAAAGAGTAAATGACTAAAGCACAAAAACACTTAGAAAACAGACCGGTCTTCAGCTGTGATTTACACCCAACAGAGTCTGGTGACCTGACTCCCAGGGAGCACTGCTCCACAGTCTGAGAAACAGGACAGAAGACAGACAGTCCCCTCAAGTTTTCTGTCTTGAACGAGGCCTTAGTTCAGAGGACCTGAGGCGCCGAGCAGAGCTATATGACCTGTGTAGATTACTCATACATTAAGGAGCAACTATTCAAAGCCTTGTAGATGAAGAGGAAGATCTTGAAATGGATCCTTCATTTAATTGGGAGCCAGTGAAGTGAGACCAGAACTGTGATGTGAGAGCAATATGAGGTCTTGGTAAGTAGTCTTGCTGAAGTCTTTTTGGACTAACTGCCATGATTAAGACAGGAACAAAGAGCATTACAGTGGTCCAAGTGGGCTGACACCAAATCATGGATAACCATGTCAAACTGCTGGAAAGATAACAGTGGGCACATTTCTTTTGCAAAATTCCTCCGGTGAGGAGTCTGTCTTGACTGAACTGTCTGTCGACGTATTAATCCAATTTTTGCTGTTAGTCAAAGGGACACCAAGTTTTTTTGCAAAAGGTTTTCCATTAGTGGCCAATTAATCTATAGGTGTTGGAGGATGTTAGTAGGGCGCTGGTCTGGGGCGAAAACCAAAACCTCAGTTTAACTGTGATGTGATGGTCACAGTGTATGTGAGTTGTGTATCATCAGAGTAGCAATGATAAAACACAACCAAATTGACAGATTAAGGGCCCTGAGGAGAGCATTTGTAAAAAAAGAAAAAAGAAAAAATGGTCTGAGAATTGACCTCTGAGGAAGCCTGCAACTTAAAGGAAAATCTTTCTAGAAAAACAGCATCAATACAAAGGGAAAACACCCCAACATCCCTGTAATCCTCATGCTCCATTTTATTGATACCACTTTCCATGTCCCCCCCATTTTCACTGCTGACATCCGTTGTGTATGTCGAGACATTGGAGCATCAGATGTTCGCCTGTTCCTGTTTTTTGGATGAGAGAGGAGGAACACACACCAGTGTGGTAGAGGTGCTGACCACAGGAAGATGAAAGTGCTCTCCATTACCCTGAAGAAGACGGTCACGTAGAATCTTTAGTTAACTATGAAATCATTTGTTTGAACATCACAGCTACGAGTGTCAGACTACTCTCCTGTTTTGTAACTGATACAACGTTCTCTATCAGAGTTACCTATACAGTGGTGAGGTTGAGGTCCTTGTCAGGGGCATGCTATATAAGGCTGCCAGTAATCACCCAGCAGTGTTGCTGCCAGGACCACATGCTGCCCCGACGCCATTGTTTGAGGAGATGTTTCATGTTTCTTTGTTAATTGTTGGTGGAAGAAACACCTGGCTGGTCTGCACATAACCTCTGTGTCAAGCCTCCTACTTTTAAACTCCGGCCGCTACGTGGCCATCCTAACACCTAGCTATTACAGATTTATCAATTATCTTCATACAGTCATAAACTAATGGGATGATAAATATGAGTGGCTAGTGACAACCATTTTGTTTCATAGTGTCTGTATTTATTTATTTTGAAAATGTTAGTAAAACAACAAAACAAGATTAATAAATAAAATCAACAGATAATATGACAAACTGTCAATCAAAAAATTCTCATTCACAACCACCCATCAGGAGTCTATCTGTGACATTGATATGGACTAGCAGAGCCAGGCATCATACAGCGGATCCTGATAAAAGAACCACACTTCTCTCCCACTTCTCTATCCACTGTCACCCCAGATTCAATTCAATTCAATTAAATTGATTTTGTATAGCCAATAA